>NC_056459.1:34859786-34879786 GCF_018296145.1 Oncorhynchus tshawytscha
TCACTGCAGTGCAATGTAGACACACACCTCAGCAGTACCAGCTGACTTTCTCTGCATGTCTCTCATCTCCTTTCCTCCCTTCTACTGTGAGTGCTAGTGTGTGTGTGTGTGTGTGTGTGTGTGTGTGTGTGTGTGTGTGTGTGTGTGTGTGTGTGTGTGTGTGTGTGTGTGTGTGTGTGTGTGTGTGTGTGCTTGCAGTGCTCTATGCAAACACCTCGCCAAAAACAATAGCCCTAAAATGCACTATTGTGCAGAAAGTGTGGGTGAGAGAGAAAAAGAGAGGGAGAGAGAGAGGAAGAGAGGGAGAGAGAAAGAGAGAGAAAGGGAACAGAGAAAGAGAGAGAAAGAGAGAGAGAGGGAGAGAGGGAGAGAGAGAGAAATAGACAGAAAGGGAGAGAGAAAGAGAGAAATAGAGAGAGAGAGAGAGAAAGAGAGAGAGAAAGTCAGAGAAAGAGAGGGAGTGAGAGAGAGAGAGAGAGAGAGAGAGAGAGAGAGAAGTATAATGACAAATGTTTGATGAAGAATGCAAAAAACTAAGAAATAAATTGAGAAACCTGTCCAACCTAAAACATAGAGACTCAGAAAACCTGAGTCTACGCCTTCACTATGGTGAATCACTAAAACAATACAGAAATACACTACGGAAAAAGAAGGAACAGCATGTCAGAAATCAGCTCAATGTAATTGAAGAATCCATAGACTCTAATCACTTCTGGGAAAATTGGAAAACTCTAAACAAACAACAACACAAAGATATCTATCCAAAACGGAGATTTTTTGAGATTTGTGGATAAACCACTTCTCCAATCTTTTTGGCTCTTTAACAAACAGCAAAAACATAAACATGATCAAATACAAATCTTAGAATCAACTATTAAAGACTTCAATTACATTGAATGGACTACAGGACAAAATACAAACAGTCCAACCCAAAAAGACCTGTGTGGTTGATGGTATCCTAAATAAAATGATGAAATATACAGACCACAAATTCCAATTGGCTATACTTAAACTCTTTAACATCATCCTCAGCTCTGTTATATTCCCCAATATTTGGAGCCACGGATTGATCACCCCAATCCAAAAAAGTGGAGACAACTTTGACCCCAATATCTACCGTGGGATATGCGTCAACAGCAACCTTGGGAAAATCCTCTGCATTATCATTAACAGCAGACTCGTATATTTCCTCAGTGAAAACAATGTACTGAGCAAATGTCAAATTGGCTTTTTACCAAATTATCGTACAACAGACCACGTATTCACCCTGCACACCCTAAATGACAAACAATCAAACAAAAACAAAGGCAAAGTCATTCAATGTTGAAAATGTTCAAAAAATCTTTTGACTCAAATGAGGTCTGCAAATGTATGGAAAGTGGTGTTGGGGAAAAAGATACAACATTATGAAATCCATGATTCATGAGAGATTCAAACAACAAACAAACAAGTGTGTGGTTAAAATGTACAACAAAAAAAACACACACATGTCTTTCCACAGTGTCTTGGGGTGAGACAGGGATACAGCTTAAGCCCCACCCTCTTCAACATATATATCAAACATTTAAAAACAACCAAGGAGGGCCTACAGCAGCACCTAGATCTTCTGCACAGATTCTGTCAGAACTGAGTCCTGACAGTAAATCTCAGTAAGACCAAAATAATTGTGTTCCAAAATAAGGTCCAATTGCCAGGATAACAAACCGTTTCCCTAGAGCACACAAAAAAAACTATACATACCTCAGCCTAAACATCAGCGCCACAGGTAACTACATACCTCAGCCTAAACATCAGCGCCACAGGTAACTACATACCTCAGCCTAAACATCAGCAAACCACAGGTAACTACATACCTCAGCCTAAACATCAGCGCCACAGGTAACTCACATACCTCAGCCTAAACATCAGCGCCACAGGTAACTACATACCTCAGCCTAAACATCAGTACCACAGGTAACAGGTAACTACATACCTCAGCCTAAACATCAGCGCCACAGGTAACTACATACCTCAGCCTAAACATCAGCGCCACAGGTAACTACATACCTCAGCCTAAACATCAGTACCACAGGTAACTACATACCTCAGCCTAAACACATCAGCGCCACAGGTAACTACATACCTCAGCCTAAACATCAGCTCCACAGGTAACTACATACCTCAGCCTAAACATCAGCGCCACAGGTAACTACATACCTCAGCCTAAACATCAGCTCCACAGGTAACTACATACCTCAGCCTAAACATCAGTACCACAGGTAACTACATATCAGCTCCACAGGTAACTACATACCTCAGCCTAAACATCAGCGCCACAGGTAACTACATACCTCAGCCTAAACATCAGCTCCACAGGTAACTACATACCTCAGCCTAAACATCAGCGCCACAGGTAACTACATACCTCAGCCTAAACATCAGCGCCACAGGTAACTACATACCTCAGCCTAAACATCAGTACCACAGGTAACTACATACCTCAGCCTAAACATCAGCGCCACAGGTAACTACATACCTCAGCCTAAACATCAGTACCACAGGTAACTACATACCTCAGCCTAAACATCAGCGCCACAGGTAACTATCACAAAGCTGTCAACAATCTGAGAGACAAGCAGGGCCTTCTATGCCACCAAAAGGAACATCAAATTTGACATACCAATCAGGATCTGGCTAAAAATACTTGAATCGGTTATAGAACCAATAGTCTTTTATGGCTCTGGGGTCACCAACCAAGAATTCACAAAATGGGACAAACACCAAACTGAGACTCAGAATACGGAATTCTGCAAAAAGATCCTCTTTTTACAAAGTAAAACACCAAAAAGTGAGTGATTCCCAAACCTTCCATAACAAAGCTATCACCTACAGAGAGATGAACCTGGAGAAGAGCCCCCTAAGCAAACTGTTCCTGGGGCTCTGTTCACAAACACAAACAGACCCCACAGAGCACCAGGACTGCAACATAATTAGACCAACCAAATCATAAGAAAACAAAAAGATAATTACTTGACACATTGAAAGGAATGAACAAAAAAAACTAAGCAAACTACACAGCTATTTGGCCCTAAACAGAGAGTACACAGCGGCAGAATACCTGACCACTGTCACTGACCCAAAATTAAGGAAATCTGTACTTTGTACAGAGTCAGTGAGCATAGCCTTGCTATTGAGAAAGGCAGCCAAAGGCAGACCTGAAACACTGAGCTGCACGTCTCAACCTTCTGCCAAATGTATGACCATATTAGAGACACATATTTCCTTCAGATTGCACAGACCCACAAAGAATTTGAAAACAAATCCAATTTTGATAAACTCACATACTGTTGAAGTCGGAAGTTTACATACACTTAGGTTGGAGTCCTTAAAACTCGTTTTTCAACCACTCCACACATTTCTTGTTTACAAACTATAGTTTTGGGAAGTCAGTGAGGACATCTACTTTGTGCAGGACACAAGTCATTTTTCCAATTATTGTTTACAGACAGAGATTATTTCAACTACAATTCCATATAGTATGTAGTATAGTTCACTGTATCACAATTCCAGTGGGTCAGAAGTTTACATACACTAAGTTGACTGTGCCTTTAAACAGCTTGGACAATTCCATAAATGTATGTCATGGTTTTAAAAGCTTCTGATAGGCTAATTGACATCATTTGAGTCAATTGGAGGTGTACCTGTGGAAGTATTTCAAGGCCTACCTTGAAATCAAAATAAATCTGCCAAGACCTCAGAAACAAATTGTAGACCTCCACAAGTCTGGTTCATCCTTGGGAGCAATTTCCAAATAC
The DNA here is from genome assembly GCF_018296145.1 of Oncorhynchus tshawytscha. Taxonomy (NCBI): domain Eukaryota; kingdom Metazoa; phylum Chordata; class Actinopteri; order Salmoniformes; family Salmonidae; genus Oncorhynchus; species Oncorhynchus tshawytscha. Next base: position 34,863,581 of record NC_056459.1, read on the forward strand.
CTGAAGGTACCACGTTCATCTGCAAAAACAATAGTACCCAAGTATAAACACCATGGGACCACACAGCCACCATACCGCTCAGGAAGGAGACGTGTTCTGTCTCCTAGAGATGAACGTACTTTGGTGTGCAAAGTGCAAATCAATCCCAGAACAACAGTGAAGATACTGGAGGAAACGGGTACAAAGTATCTATATCCACAGTATAACGAGTCCTATATCGACATAGCCTGAAAGGCCGTTCAGCAAGGAAGAAGCCACTGCGCCAAAACCGGCATAAAAAAGCCAGACTACGGTTTGCAACTGCACATGGGGACAAAGATTGTACTTTTTGGAGAAATGTCCTCTGGTCTGATGAAACAAATATAGAATTGTTTGGCCGTAATGACCATTGTTATGTTTGGAGGAAAAATAGGCAATGAGCAATTTGACGAACACCATCCCAACCATGAAGCACGGGGGTGGCAGCATCATGTTGTGGGGGTGCTCTGCTGCAGGAGGGACTGGTACACTTCACAAAATAGATGGCATCATGAGGGAGGAACATTATGTGGATATATTTAAGAAACATCTCAAGACATCAGTCAGGAAGTTTAAGCTTGGTCCCAAATGGGTCTTCCAAATGGACAATGACCCCAGGCATACTTCCAAAGTTGTGACAAAATGGCTTAAGGACAACAAAGTCAAGTTATTGGAGTGGCCATCATCTCAGTCCCATAACATTTTTGGGCAGAACTGAAAATGTGTGTGTGAGCAAGGAGGCCTACAAACCTGACTCCAAAATTCACCCAACTTATTGTGGGAAGCTCGTGGAAGGCTACCCAAAATATTTGAACCAAGTTTAAAAATTTAAAGGCAATGCTACCAAATACAAATTGAGTGTATGTAAACTTCTGACCCACTGGGAATGTGATGAAATAAATAAAAGCTAAAATAAACCATTCTCTCTACTCTCTACTATTATTCTGACATTTCACATTCTTAAAATAAAGTGGTGATCCTAACTGACCTAAGACAGAGCATTTTTACTCGGATTAAATGTCAGGAATTGTGAAAAACTGAGTTTAAACGTTTTTGGCTTAGGTGTATGTAAACTTACGACTTCAACTGTATCTACTGGGTTAAATACAATAGTCTGCAATCACAGCAGCAAGATGTGTGACCTGTTGCCACAAGAAAAGGGCAACCAGTGAATAACAAACTCCATTGTAAATACAACCCATATTTATGTTTATTTATTTTTCCTTTTGTACTTTTTGCACATCAAATGACATTTTAAAACTATTTTTTATTTTGCAACTTTTAGGAGTGTAATGTTGACTGTTTATTTTGTTTTGTTTATTTTACTTTACTTGCTTTGGCAATGTTAACATAAAGCACCTTATATTGTAATTGAAATTGAGAGAGAGACAGCGAGAGAGAGAGAGAAAATGAGAGCGAAAATGAAAGAGAGGAGAGAGAGAAAATGAGAGAGAGAGAGAATGAATGATTGCAAGGATGAATGGAGGCATGAGCTGTTATCTATCGGACATTTCACACTCTTCACTATCCGGTTTGATAGGATAGATAGAGGGATGGAGAGAGAGACAGAGAGGGATGGAGAGAGAGACAGATAGAGGGATGGAGAGATAGATAGATAGATAGATAGATAGATAGATAGATAGATAGATAGATAGATAGATAGATAGATAGATAGATAGATAGATAGATAGATAGATAGATAGATAGATAGATAGATAGATAGATAGATAGATAGAGAGGAGATAGATAGATAGATAGATAGAGGGAGAGATAGATAGATAGATGAAGATAGATAGAGGTAGAGGGATGAAGAGGTAGATAGATGGAGAAGAGGTAGAGGGATGAAGAGGTAGATAGAGGGATGAAGATAGAGGGATAGAGGGATAGAGGGATGATAAGAGGTAGAGGGATGAAGAGGTAGATAGGGATGAAGAGGTAGATTGAGGGATGAAGAGGTAGAGGGATGGAGAGATAGAGGGATGAAGAGATAGATAGAGGGATGAAGAGGTAGATAGAGGGATGGAGAGCTAGAGGGATGAAGAGGTAGATAGAGGGATGAAGAGGTAGAGAGATGGAGAGATAGGGATGAAGAGGAGATATAGGGATGAAGAGGTAGATAGAGGGATGAAGAGGTAGATAGAGGAATGGAGAGATAGATAGAGGGATGGAGAGGTAGATATAGGGATGGAGATAGAGGGATGAAGAGGTAGAGAGAGGGATGAAGAGGTAGATAGAGGGATGAAGAGGTAGATAGAGGGATGAAGAGGTAGATATAGGGATGGAGAGGTAGAGGGTTGAAGAGGTAGATAGAGGGATGAAGAGGTAGATAGAGGGATGAAGAGGTAGATAGAGGGATGAAGAGGTAGAAGGATGGAGAGATAGAGGGATGAAGAGGTAGATAGAGGGATGAAGAGGTAGATAGAGGGATGAAGAGGTAGATAGAGGGAAGAAGAGGTAGATAGAGGGATGAAGAGGTAGATAGAGGGATGAAGAGGTAGAGGGATGGAGAGATAGAGGGATGAAGAGGTAGATAGAGGGATGAAGAGGTAGATAGAGGGATGAAGAGGTAGATGAAGAGGTAGAGGGATGAAGAGGTAGATAGAGGGATGAAGAGGTAGAGGGATGAAGAGGTAGATAGAGGGATGAAGAGGTAGAGGGATGACGAGATAGAGGGATGAAGAGGTAGAGGGATGAGAGATAGATATAGGGATGGAGAGAAAGAGGGATGAAGAGGTAGATAGAGGGATGAAGAGGTAGATGAAGAGGTAGAGGGATGGAGATAGGGGATAAGAGGTAGAGGGATGAGAGAGGGATGAAGAGGTAGAGGGATGAAGAGGTAGAGGGATGAAGAGGTAGAGGGATGAAGAGGTAGATAGAGGGATGGAGAGAGAGAGGGATGAATAGGTAGATAGAGGGATGAAGAGGTAGAGGGATGAAGAGGTAGAGGGATGAAGATAGAGGGATGAAGATAGAGGGATGAAGAGGTAGAGGATGAAGAGGTAGAGGATGGAGAGGTAGAGGGATATAGAGGGATGAAGAGGTAGAGGGATGAAGAGGTAGAGGGATAAGAGGTAGAGGGATGAAGAGGTAGAAGGATGAAGAGGTAGAAATGAGAGTAGAGGGATGCAGAGGGATGAGAGATAGATAGAGGGATAGAGAGGTAGAGGGATGAAGAGGTAGAGGGATGAGAGATAGATAGAGGATAGAGAGGTAGAGGGATGAAGAGGTAGAGGGATGAGAGATAGATAGAGGGATGAAGGTAGAGGGATGAAGAGGTAGAGGGATGAGAGATAGATAGAGGGATAGAGAGATAGAGGGATGAAGAGGTAGAGGGATGAAGAGGTAGAGGGATGAGAGATAGAGGGATGAAGAGGTAGAGGGATGAAGAGGTAGAGGGATGAAGAGGTAGAGGGATGCAGAGGTAGAGGGATGAGAGATAGAGGGATGAAGAGGTAGAGGGATGAAGAGGTAGAGGGATGAAGAGGTAGAGGGATGAAGAGGTAGAAGGATGAAGAGGTAGAGGGATGAAGAGAGAGGGATGAAGAGGTAGAGGGATGAGAGATAGATAGAGGGATAGAGAGATAGAGGGATGAAGAGGTAGAGGGATAGAGAGATAGAGGGATGAAGAGGTAGAGGGATAAGAGGTAGAGGATGAAGAGGGATGAAGAGGTAGAGGGATGAAGAGGTAGAGGGATGAAGAGGTAGATGAAGAGGTAGAGGGATAGAGAGATAGAGGGATGAAGAGGTAGATGAAGAGGGAGGGATGAGAGATAGATAGAGGGATAGGATAGAAGATGGAGGTAGAGGGATGAAGAGGTAGAGGGATAGAGAGATAGAGGGATGAAGAGGTAGAGGGATGAAGAGGTAGAGGGATAGAGGGATAGAGGGATGAAGAGGTAGAGGGATAGAGAGATAGAGGGATGAGAGATAGATAGAGGGATGAAGAGGTAGAGGTAGAAGAGGAGAAGAGAGATAGATAGAGGATTAGAGAGAGAGATAGAAGAGGGGGATGAAGAGGTAGATAGAGGGATGAAGAGGTAGAGGGATAGAGAGATAGAGGGATGAAGAGGTAGAGGGATAGAGAGATAGATAGAGGGATGAAGAGGTAGAGGGATGAAGAGGTAGAGGGATAGAGAGGTAGAGGGATAGAGAGATAGATAGAGGGATGAAGAGGTAGAGGGATGGAGAGATAGAGGGATGAAGAGGTAGAGGGATGAAGAGGTAGAGGGATGAAGAGGTAGATTGAGGGATGAAGAGGTAGATTGAGGGATGAAGAGGTAGAGGGATGGAGAGATAGAGGGATGAAGAGGTAGATAGAGGGATGAAGAGGTAGATAGAGGGATGGAGAGCTAGAGGGATGAAGAGGTAGATAGAGGGATGAAGAGGTAGAGAGATGGAGAGAGAGGGATGAAGAGGTAGATATAGGGATGAAGAGGTAGATAGAGGGATGAAGAGGTAGATAGAGGGATGGAGAGGTAGATAGAGGGATGAAGAGGTAGATATAGGGATGAAGAGGTAGATAGAGGGATGAAGAGGTAGATAGAGGAATGGAGAGGTAGATAGAGGGATGAAGAGGTAGATATAGGGATGAAGAGGTAGAGGGATGAAGAGGTAGATAGAGGGAAGAAGAGGTAGATAGAGGGATGAAGACGTAGATAGAGGGATGAAGAGGTAGATATAGGGATGGAGAGGTAGAGGGTTGAAGAGGTAGATAGAGGGATGAAGAGGTAGATAGAGGGATGAAGAGGTAGATAGAGGGATGAAGATGAAGAGGTAGAGGGATGAAGAGGTAGATATAGGGATGGAGAGGTAGAGGGATGAAGAGGTAGATATAGGGATGAAGAGGCAGATAGAGGGATGAAGAGGTAGATAGAGGATGAAGAGGTAGAGGGATGGAGAGATAGAGGGATGAAGAGGTAGATAGAGGGATGAAGAGGTAGATAGAGGGATGAAGAGGGATGGAAGAGGTAGAGGGATGAAGAGGTAGATAGAGGGATGAAGAGGTAGAGGGATGAAGAGGTAGAGGGATGGAGAGAGGGATGAAGAGGTAGAGGGATGAAGAGGTAGAGGGATGAAGAGGGAGGGATGAAGAGGTAGATAGAGGGATGGAGAGGGGATGAATAGGTAGATAGAGGGATGAAGAGGTAGAGGGATGAAGAGATAGAGGGATGAAGAGTAGAGGGATGAAGAGGTAGATAGAGGGATGAAGAGGTAGAGGGATGAAGAGGTAGAGGGATGAAGAGGTAGAGGGATGCAGAGGTAGAGGGATGAGAGATAGAGGGATGAAGAGGTAGAGGGATGAAGAGGTAGAAGGATGAAGAGGTAGATAGAGGGATGAAGGTAGAGGGATAGATATAGATAGAGGGATAGAGATGAGGGATGAAGAGGTAGAGGGATGAAGATAGATAGTAGATAGAGGGATGAAGAGGTAGAGGGATAGAGATAGGGATGAGAGATAGAGGGATGAAGATATAAGAGGATGGAGATAGATAGTAGAGAGATAGATGAAGAGGTAGATAAGAGGGAGGGATGAGAGATGAAGAAGGTAGAGGGATGAGGATGATAGAGGGATAGATAGAGGGATGAAGATGAATGAGAGATAGAGGGATGAAGAGGTAGAGGGATGAGAGATAGATAGAGGGATAGAGGATAGAGGGATGAAGAGGTAGAGGGATGAAGAGGTAGAGGGATGAAGAGGTAGAGGGATGAAGAGGTAGAGGGATGAGAGATAGATAGAGGGATGAAGATAGGGGATGAAGAGGTAGAGGGATGAGAGAGATAGAGGGATGAGAGATAGATAGAGGGATGAAGAGGTAGAGGGATGAAGAGGTAGGTAGATAGATAGGGATGAGAGAGAGATAGAGGGATGAAGAGGTAGAGGGATGAAGAGGTAGAGGGATAGAGAGATAGAGGGATGAAGAGGTAGAGGGATGAAGAGGTAGAGGGATAGAGAGATAGAGGGATGAAGAGGTAGAGTAGAGAGATAGAGGGATGAAGATAGATAGAGGGATGAAGAGGTAGGGGATGAAGAGGTAGAGGGATAGAGAGGATGAGGATTAGAGAGAGAGATAGAGGGATGAAGAGGTAGAGGGATGAAGAGGTAGAGGGATAGAGAGATAGAGGGATGAAGAGGTAGAGGGATAGAGAGATAGAGGGATGAAGAGGTAGAGGGATGAAGAGGTAGAGGGATAGAGAGATAGAGGGATGAAGAGGTAGATGAAGAGGTAGAGGGATAGGGATGAGGGATGAAGAGGTAGATAGAGAGATAGGGGATGAAGAGGTAGAGGGATAGAGAGGTAGAGGGATAGAAGATAGAGGGATGAAGAGGTAGAGGGATGAAGAGAGTGAGATAGAGAGATAGATAGAGGGATGAAGAGGTAGAGGGATAGAGAGAGAGGGATAGATAGAGGGATGAAGAGGTAGAGGGATAGAGAGGAGGGATGAAGAGGTAGATAGAGGGGGATGAAGAGGTAGAGGGATAGAGAGATAGAGGGATGAAGAGGTAGAGGGATGAAGAGAGGGATAGAGAGATAGAGGGATGAAGAGGTAGATGAGAGATAGAGGGATAGAGAGATAGATAGAGGGATGAAGAGGTAGAGGGATAGAGAGATAGATAGAGGGATGAAGAGGTAGAGGGATAGAGAGATAGAGGGATGAGAGATAGATAGGGGATGAAGAGGTAGAGGGATGAAGATAGGAGGGATAGAGAGATAGATAGGGGATGAAGAGGTAGAGGGATAGAGAGATAGGTAGAGGGATGAAGAGGTAGAGGGATAGAGAGATAGATAGAGGGATGAAGAGGTAGAGGGATAGAGAGATAGGTAGAGGGATGAAGAGGTAGAGGGATGAAGAGGTAGATAGAGGGAAGAAGAGGTAGATAGAGGGATGAAGAGGTAGATAGAGGGATGAAGAGGTAGAGGGATGGAGAGATAGAGGGATGAAGAGGTAGATAGAGGGATGAAGATGAAGAGGTAGAGGGAGGGATGAAGAAGTAGATATAGGGATGGAGAGGTAGAGGGATGAAGAGGTAGATATAGGGATGAAGAGGCAGATAGAGGGATGAAGAGGTAGAGGGGTGAAGAGGTAGATGGATGAAGAGGTAGAGGGGTGAAGAGGTAGAGGGATGAAGAGGTAGATAGATGGATGAAGAGGTAGAGGGATGAAGAGGTAGATTGAGGGATGAAGAGGTAGAGGGATGGAGAGATAGAGGGATGAAGAGGTAGAGGGATGAAGAGGTAGATAGAGGGATGAAGAGGTAGAGGGATGAAGAGGTAGAGGGATGAAGAGGGAGGGATGAGAGGTAGAGGGATGAAGATAGAGGGATGAAGAGGTAGAGGGATGAAGAGGTAGAGGGATGAAGAGGTAGAGGGATGAAGAGGTAGAAGGATGAAGAGGTAGAGGGATGAGGGATGCAGAGGTAGAGGGATGAGAGGATGAGGGATAGAGAGGTAGAGGGATGAAGAGGTAGAGGGATGAGAGATAGATAGGGATGAGAGGTAGAGGGATGAAGAGGTAGAGGGATGAAGAGGTAGAGGGATGAGAGATAGATAGAGGGATGAAGATAGAGGGATGAAGAGGGAGGGATGAAGAGGTAGAGGGATGAGAGATAGAGGGATGAAGAGGTAGAGGGATGAGAGATAGATAGAGGGATAGAGAGATAGAGGGATGAAGAGGTAGAGGGATGAAGATAGAGGGATGAAGAGGTAGAGGGATGAGAGAGATAGAGGGATAGAAGATAGAGGGATGAAGAGGTAGAGGGATGAAGAGGTAGAGGGATGAAGAGGTAGAGGGATGAAGATAGAGGGATAGAGAGATAGAGGGATGAAGAGGTAGAGGGATAGAGAGATAGAGGGATGAGAGATAGATAGAGGGATGAAGAGGTAGAGGGATGAAGAGGTAGAGGGATAGAGAGATAGATAGAGGGATGAAGAGAGGGATGAAGAGGTAGAGGGATGAAGAGGTAGAGGGATAGGGATGAAAGAGGTAGAGGTAGAGGGATGAAGATAGAGGGATGAAGAGGTAGAGGGATGAGAGAGGATAGAGGATAGAGGGATGAAGAGGTAGAGGGATGAAGAGGTAGAGGGATAGAGAGATAGATAGAGGATGAAGAGAGATAGAGGGATGAAGAGGTAGAGGGATGAAGAGGTAGAGAGAGATAGAGGGATGAAGAGGTAGAGGGATAGAGAGATAGAGGGATGAAGAGATAGAGGGATGAAGAGGTAGAGGGATAGAGAGATAGAGGGATGAAGAGGTAGAGGGATGAAGAGGTAGAGGGATGATAGAGAGGGATAGAGGGAGGGATAGAGAGATAGAGGGATGAAGAGGTAGAGGGATGAGAGATAGAGGGATAGAGAGATAGAGGGATGAAGAGGTAGAGGGATAGAGAGAGATAGAGGGATGAGAGGTAGAGGGATGAGAGATAGATAGAGGGATGAGAGAGAGGGATAGAGAGAGAGGTAGAGGGATAGAAGAGAGATAGAGGGATGAAGAGGTAGAGGGATAGAGAGATAGAGGGATGAAGAGGTAGAGGGATAGAGAGATAGAGGGATGAAGAGGTAGAGGGATAGAGAGATAGATGAAGAGGTAGAGGGATGAAGAGAGGGATAGAGAGATAGAGGGATGAAGAGGTAGAGGGATAGAGAGATAGAGGGATGAAGAGATAGAGGGATGAAGAGGTAGAGGGATAGAGAGATAGATAGAGGGATGAAGAGGTAGAGGGATAGAGAGATAGGGGGATGAAGAGGTAGAGGGATGAAGACGTAGAGGGATAGAGAGATAGATAGAGGGATAGAGAGAGAGGTAGAGGGATGAGAGGTAGAGGGATAGAGAGATAGATAGAGGGATGAAGAGGTAGAGGGATAGAGAGATAGATAGAGGGATGAAGAGGTAGAGGGATAGAGGATAGGTAGAGGGATGAAGAGGTAGAGGGATGAAGAGGTAGATAGAGGGAAGAAGAGGTAGATAGAGGGATGAAGAGGTAGATAGAGGGATGAAGAGGTAGAGGGATGGAGAGATAGAGGGATGAAGAGGTAGATAGAGGGATGAAGAGGTAGATAGAGGGATGAAGAGGTAGAGGGATGAAGAGGTAGAGGGATGAAGAGGTAGATAGAGGGATGAAGAGGTAGAGGGATGAAGAGGTAGAGGGATGAAGAGGTAGAGGGATGAAGAGGTAGAGGGATGAAGAGGTAGAGGGATGAAGAGGTAGATAGAGGGATGGAGAGAGAGAGGGATGAATAGGTAGATAGAGGGATGAAGAGGTAGAGGGATGAAGAGGTAGAGGGATGAAGAGATAGAGGGATGAAGAGGTAGAGGGATGAAGAGGTAGATAGAGGGATGAAGAGGTAGAGGGATGAAGAGGTAGAGGGATGAAGAGGTAGAGGGATGCAGAGGTAGAGGGATGAGAGATAGAGGGATGAAGAGGTAGAGGGATGAAGAGGTAGAGGGATGAAGAGGTAGAGGGATGAAGAGGTAGAAGGATGAAGAGGTAGAGGAATGCAGAGGTAGAGGGATGCAGAGGTAGAGGGATGAGAGATAGATAGAGGGATAGAGAGGTAGAGGGATGAAGAGGTAGAGGGATGAGAGATAGATAGAGGGATAGAGAGGTAGAGGGATGAAGAGGTAGAGGGATGAGAGATAGATAGAGGGATGAAGAGGTAGAGGGATGAAGAGGTAGAGGGATTAGAGATAGAGGGATGAAGAGGTAGAGGGATGAGAGATAGATAGAGGGATAGAGAGATAGATGAAGAGGTAGAGGGATGAGAGATAGAGGGATGAAGAGGTAGAGGGATGAGAGATAGATAGAGGGATAGAGAGATAGAGGGATGAAGAGGTAGAGGGATGAAGAGGTAGAGGGATGAAGAGGTAGAGGGATGAAGAGGTAGAGGGATGAGAGAGATAGATAGAGGGATAGAGAGATAGATGAAGAGGTAGATAGAGAGATAGAGGGATGAGAGATAGATAGGGGATAAGAGGTAGAGGGATGAAGAGGTAGAGGGATAGAGAGATAGATAGAGGGATAGAGAGGGATAGAGAGAGGTAGAGGGATAAGAGGTAGAGGGATAGAGGGAGAAGAGGTAGAGGATAGAGGATAGAGGGATGAAGAGGATAGAGAGATAGAGGGATGAGAGGGATAGAGAGATAGAGGGAGATAGATGAAGAGGTAGAGGGATGAGAGGTAGAGGGATAGAGAGATAGAGGATTAGAGAGAGAGATAGAGGGATGAAGAGGTAGAGGGATGAAGAGGTAGAGGGATAGAGAGATAGAGGGATGAAGAGGTAGAGGATAGAGAGGGATGAAGAGGAGGGATGAAGAGGTAGAGGGATAGAGATGAGGGATGAAGAGGTAGAGGGATGAAGAGGTAGAGGGATAGATAGGATGAAGAGGTAGAGGGATAGAGAGATAGAGGGATGAAGAGGTAGAGGGATAGAGAGGTAGAGATAGGGATAGAGGGATGAAGAGGTAGAGGATGAGAGAGAGGGATGAGAGGTAGAGGGATAGAGAGATAGATAGAGGGATAGAGAGGAGGGATAGAGAGGTAGAGAGGTAGAGGGATAGAGAGATAGATAGAGGGATGAAGAGGTAGAGGGATAGAGAGATAGAGGGATGAAGAGGTAGAGGGATAGAGAGATAGAGGGATGAAGAGGTAGAGGGATAGAGAGATAGAGGGATGAAGAGGTAGAGGGATAGAGAGGTAGAGGGATAGAGAGATAGAGGGATGAAGAGGTAGAGGGATGAGAGATAGAGGGATAGAGAGAGAGATAGAGGGATGAAGAGGTAGAGGGATAGAGAGAGAGGTAGAGGGATGAAGAGGTAGAGGGATAGAGAGATAGAGGGATAGAGAGATAGATAGAGGGATGAAGAGGTAGAGGGATGAAGACGTAGAGGGATAGAGAGATAGATAGAGGGATAGAGAGATAGATAGAGGGATGAAGAGGTAGAGGGATGAAGAGGTAGAGGGATAGAGAGATAGATAGAGGGATAGAGAGATAGATAGAGGGATGAAGAGGTAGAGGGATGAAGAGGTAGAGGGATAGAGAGATAGAGGGATGAAGAGGTAGAGGGATAGAGAGATAGATAGAGGGATGAAGAGGTAGAGGATAGAGAGATAGGTAGAGGGATGAAGAGGTAGAGGGATGAAGAGAGAGAGGATGAAGAGGTAGAGGGATGAAGAGGTAGAGGGATAGAGAGATAGATAGAGGGATGAAGAGATAGAGGGATGAAGAGGTAGAGGGATGAAGAGGTAGAGGGATAGAGAGGTAGAGGGATAGAGAGGTAGAGGGATAGAGAGATAGATAGAGGGATGAAGAGATAGAGGGATGAAGAGGTAGAGGGATGAAGAGGTAGAGGGATAGAGAGATAGAGGGATAGAGAGGTAGAGGGATAGAGAGATAGAGGGATGAAGAGGTAGAGGGATGAAGAGGTAGAGGGATGAAGAGGTAGAGGGATAGAGAGAGAGGTAGAGGGATAGAGAGATAGATAGAGGGATAGAGAGGTAGAGGGATAGAGAGGTAGAGAGATAGAGGGATGGAGAGATAGATAGAGGGATAGAGAGGTAGAGGGATAGATAATAGAGGGATGAAGAGATAGAGGGATAGAGAGGTAGAGGGATAGAGAGGTAGAGGGATAGAGAGATAGAGGGATAGAGAGGTAGAGGGATAGATAGAGGTAGAGGGATAGAGAGATAGAGGGATAGAGAGGTAGAGGGATAGAGAGATAGAGGGATAGAGAGGTAGAGGGATAGAGAGATAGAGGGATAGAGAGGTAGAGGGATAGAGAGATAGAGGGATAGAGAGGTAGAGGGATAGAGAGGTAGAGGGATAGAGAGATAGAGGGATAGAGAGGTAGAGGGATGAAAGAGGGAAGAAGGTAATGAAGAGATAGAGGGATGAGAGGTAGAGGGATGAAGAGGTAGAGGGATAGAGAGGTAGATAGATTTTAGAGGGATGACACCCAGAAGAGTCCTCAGGGATTACAGGGATTTCTTAAATGCTTAGAGGATAGAGAAATAGAGGGATGAAGAGGGATAGAGATTCATACAGGGATGAAGAGGTAGAGAAGAGATCCCTAGGTCATCCCTACTGCCTAGAGAGGACTCATAAATAGAGGGATAGAGAGGTAGAGGGATAGAGAGGTAGAGGGATAGAGGGATGGTCATCCCTGAAGAGGGATAGCCTCTGATCTGGGATAGAGAGGTCACTAATACAGAGATAGATACATCCCTAGGTCATCTCTAGATGCCTCTGATCTGAGGACTCAGAGAGGCACTAAACAGAGAACATCCCTGGTCATCTCTACTGCCTCTGATCTGGTGGACTCACTAAACAGAGAACATCCCTGGTCATCCCTACTGCCTCTGATCTGGAGGACTCACTAAACAGAGAACATCCCTGGTCATCCCTACTGCCTCTGATCTGGTGGACTCACTAAACAGAGAACATCCCTGGTCATCCCTTCTGCCTCTGATCTGGAGGACTCACTAAACAGAGAACATCCCTGGTCATCCCTTCTGCCTCTGATCTGGAGGACTCACTAAACAGAGAACATCCCTGGTCATCCTACTGCCTCTGATCTGGAGGACTCACTAAACAGAGAACATCCCTGGTCATCCCTTCTGCCTCTGATCTGGAGGACTCACTAAACAGAGAACATCCCTGGTCATCCCTACTGCCTCTGATCTGGAGGACTCACTAAACAGAGAACATCCCTGGTCATCCCTACTGCCTCTGATCTGGAGGACTCACTAAACAGAGAACATCCCTGGTCATCCCTACTGCCTCTGATCTGGTGGACTCACTAAACAGAGAACATCCCTGGTCATCCCTACTGCCTCTGATCTGGAGGACTCACTAAACAGAGAACATCCCTGGTCATCCCTACTGCCTCTGATCTGGTGGACTCACTAAACAGAGAACATCCCTGGTCATCCCTACTGCCTCTGATCTGGAGGACTCACTAAACAGAGAACATCCCTGGTCATCCCTACTGCCTCTGATCTGGTGGACTCACTAAACAGAGAACATCCCTGGTCATCCCTACTGCCTCTGATCTGGAGGACTCACTAAACAGAGAATGTCCCTGGTCATCCTACTGCCTCTGATCTGGTGGACTCACTAAACAGAGAACATCCCTGGTCATCCCTACTGCCTCTGATCTGGAGGACTCACTAAACAGAGAACATCCCTGGTCATCCCTACTGCCTCTGATCTGGAGGACTCACTAAACAGAGAACATCCCTGGTCATCCCTACTGCCTCTGATCTGGAGGACTCACTAAACAGAGAACATCCCTGGTCATCCCTACTCTGATCTGGAATCTCTAGATTTTTTATAGATTTCATTCATAATCAACTGTAACAAACTTCATGTTTGTCTGCATAATAAGGCTGGTGATTCTATCAATACTGCATGTATTGAATATATTGGCTACAATTATAATTCAGTTTACAATACAGTATTGATCAATATTTAATACAGAATAAGGGTATTCGACAGTTTCTCTCAACACAGAGCGTACAGTAGAACCTCTAACCTGTCGATATATATGCAGTGTATGTGTATACCTTAAACCCTCTCCCTTTTATAAGTCCTCTATCTTTATACCGAAAGGACTGACATACATGTCTAATGTCTCGAGTGTGAGTGTGAGTGTGTGTGTGTGTGTGTGTTGTATGTTAACAGGTGATCTTACCAACCAAGATCCAATGATGGCTGCTCTGGTATTCACTCCGCTGTTGCTAGGACACGCCCTTTGAACATTTTAACTGAGCCCTCTGATTGGTTGATGGGGATGATGCAATATTCTCTCGTTCCAAATCTCTCCCGTTTGCCTATAGAAACCCATCTGTATCTCTCTCGCTCTTTCTCTTCATCAGTCTTTCTTTCTTTCTCTGTCTCCAACCATCTCTCTCTCTCTCTCTCTCTAAATCTCTCTCCTTTCTTCTTTTTCTTTTCTTTCTCTCTCTTTCTCTGTTTGTATTTCTGTCTCTATCTTGTCTGTCTGTCTGTCTGTCTGTCTGTCTGTCTGTCTGTCTGTCTGTCTGTCTGTCTGTCTGTCTCTCTGTCTGTCTGTCTGTCTGTCTGTCTGTCTGTCTGTCTGTCTGTCTGTCTGTCTGTCTGTCTGTCTGTCTGTCTGTCTGTCTGTCTGTCTGTCTCTGCCTCTCTGTCTGTCTGTCTGTCTGTCTGTCTGTCTGTCTGTCTGTCTGTCTGTCTGTCTGTCTGTCTGTCTGTCTGTCTGTCTGTCTGCCTGCCTGCCTGCCTGCCTGCCTGCCTGCCTGCCTGCCTGCCTGCCTGCCTGCCTGCCTGCCTGCCTGCCTGCCTGCTGTCTGTCTGTCTGTCTGTCTGTCTGTCTGTCTGTCTGTCTGTCCCTTCCCTTTGTCAGTGTTTCCTCTCTACTACTACACACCATCAAATCCTTTCCCATCCAGTCAAATCCAAATTACGGATAATGTAACAGGACCTTGTAATATCAAACTGTCATCTTCTGCAGTTATAAGTTTACAGTGGTATAGATATGATTCTACTGTCTGTTTAAGACACAGTACCTCATTGTGCTTGGCTATGTGTCATAACTGTTACGTTTGATGAGGCAGAAGGAATGGAGGCTTGGTCTCTCTCTCTCTCTCTCTCCCCCCCTCCACTCAACCCCTCTCCCTAACTCTCTCTATCCCCCCATATCTCTCTCTCTCTCCCCCCTCTCTATATCTCTCTCTTCCCTCTCTTTCTCTAGCTCTCTTAATCTCTATCTCTCCCCCCTCTCTCTATATATCTCTCTCTCTATGTCCATATTTTAAATTGCTCTCTCTTCCCTCTATCTCTCTCCCCATTTCTCTCTATATATCCCTCCCCCTCTCTCTCTCTATGTCCATATTTTATATCTCTCTTCTCTTCCATTACTGTACCAGACCTTGGTAAGATGTAATATAAGAGGTAACATGTCATTTCATTGGAAATAAACACTGTACAGCCTCAAAGCATGATTCAAAGTATATTCTGATATTACGGATCGTCAGTCCATCTACTAATCGGAGAGTGGTTACATTTCTCCAACCAAAACAGAGGTGGGGTGTTCCACATTTAACATTGTTTAAACTGCAGATTATCCATTTAACATTGTTTAAACTGCAGATTATCCATTTAACATTGTTTAAACTGCAGATTATCCATTTAACATTGTTTAAACTGCAGATTATCCATTTAACATTGTTTAAACTGCAGATTATCCATTTAACATTGTTTAAACTGCAGATTATCCATTTAACATTGTTTAAACTGCAGATTATCCATTTAACATTGTTTCAACTGCAGATCATACATTTAACATTGTGTTGATCTGTAATCGGGTACTTCCTGGAATTCATTCTAACGGTCACAGCATCTGCTACTGCGTCTGTCACCGTAGTAACACAGGGAGTTGTTGTTGTGCTCCTGTAATGTGAGTTGTTGGTTGATAATATGAATGAAACAAGTGTGTGTTTGTTTGTTGTTTTATAAGGTTCACAGATAAAAAAATTTAATAGAAAAAGGTGAAGCACTGACATTTAAAACAGAGATCCTTTAGTAGATTATGTGACATAGAATCTCTCTGTTAAGAAGAGAGCACACACACACACACACACACACACACACACACCAAACACCAGGCCAAGACACACACAAAGGCGCGCACACACACACACACACACACGAAACAGCAGGCCAAATCACACACAAAGGCGCACACAAACACACACACACACACACCAAACACTAGGCCAAGACACACACAAAGGCACGCACACACACACACACACACACACCAAACACCAGGCCAAATCACACACAAAGGCGTACACATACACACACACACACACAGTTAAAAAAAGCGGTTGAGTTTAAAAACAGAAACTTACAGTTTCTAATCAACTTCCTGATTCTACAGGAAACAGCTCAAACCGTAAATAACTACAGGCCCGTAACGTGTCTCTGTTAGAAGACGTCCAAGTGTATCTAACCGTCCTCCCTTGCAGCTGAGTAGGATGGTGGTGCCACTGATCTAAGGTCAGTTTTACACCATCACCACCTTTACCTAACAGAAACTTCAAAGCAGAACAGCCCTAGAAGTACTTACAAGGATTAATAGTGATCTGACTTGACGGGTTAGGAGAGCCTTTTTACCTGTCTGAGGAAGGATGGAAGGAAGGAAGGAAGGAAG
>NC_056459.1:34882286-34884786 GCF_018296145.1 Oncorhynchus tshawytscha
GTGTGTTGTGTGTGTGAGAGTGAGTGGGAAGAGTCCAGTGTGTGTGTTTGTGTGTGTGTGTGAGTGTGTGGGAAGAGTCCAGTGTGTCTGCGTAGAGTCAGTGCAAAAAAAGTGTACATGCAGGTAGTCAGGGTAACCATTTCATTAGCTAGTTGAAGTCAGAAGTACACATACACCAATACATATATTGTTGCAATATATCCACATCATTTTCCCCTTCCTATGACGCCATCTATTTTGTGAGGTGCATCAGTCCCTCCTGCACCAAAGCACCACAACATGATGCTGCCACCACATACATTTAAACTACATTTTTCACAATTCCTGACATTTAATCCAAGTAGAAATTCCCTGTTTTAGGTCAGTTAGGATCACCACTTTATTTTAAGAATGTGAAACGTCAGAATAATCGTAGAGAGAATGATTTATTTCAGCGTTTATTTATTTCATCACAATCCATTGGGTCAGAAGTTTACATACACTCAATTAGTTTTTGGTAGCATTGCCTTTAAATTGTTTAACTTGGTTCAAATGTTTCGGGTAGCCTTCCACAAGCTTCCCACAATAAGTTGGGTGAATTTTGTCCGATTCCTCCTGACAGAGCTGGTGTAACTGAGTCAGGTTCGTAGGCCTCCTTGCTCGCACACGCTTTTTCAGTTCTGCCCACAAATGTTCTATAGGATTGAGGTCAGGGCTTTGTGATGGCCACTCCAATACCTTGACTTTGTTGTCCTTAAACCATTTTGCCACAACTTTGGAAGTATGCTTGGGGTCATTGTCCATTTGGAAGACCCATTTGCGACCAAGTTTTAACTTCCTGACTGATGTCTTGAGGTGTTGTTTCAAAATGGTGTTCTTAGGCTTGCAAGCCACCCCCTTTTTCCTCCAAACATAACGATGGTCATTAGGGCCAAACAGTTCTATTTTTGTTTCATCAGACCTGAGGACATTTCTCCAAAAAGTAAAAAATGTTTGTCCCCATGTGCAGTTGCAAACCGTAGTCTGGCTTTTTTATGTCGGCTTTGGAGCAGTGGCTTCTTCCTTGCTGAGCGGCCTTTCAGGTTATCTAGATATAGGACTCGTTTTACTGTGGATATAGATCCTTTTGTGCCTGTTTCCTCCAGCATCTTCACAAGGTCCTTTGCTGTTGTTCTGGGATTGATTTGCACTTTTCTCACCAAAGTACGTTCATCTCTAGGAGACAGAACGCATCTCCTTCCTGAGTGGTATGACGGCTGCGTGGTCCCATGGTGCTTATATTTGTGTAGTATTGTTTGTACAGATGAACGTGGTACCTTCAGGCATTTGGAAATTGCTCCCAAGGATGAACCTGACTTGTGGAGGTCTACAATTTTTTCTGAGGTCTTGGTTGATTTCTTTTGATTTTCCCATAATGTCAAGCAAAGAGGCACTGAGTTTGAAGGTAGAACTTGAAATACATCCACAGGTACACCTTCAATTGACTCAAATGATGTCAATTAGCCTATCAGAAGCTTCTAAAACCATGAGATACATTTCTGGAATTTTCCAAGGTGTTTAAGTCAACCTAGAGTATGTAAACTTCTAACCCCTAGATTTGTGATACAGTGAATTATAAGTTAAATAATCTGTCTGTAAACAATTGTTGCAAAAATGACTTGTGTCATGCACAAAGTAGATTTCCTGACTGACTTGCCAAAACTATAGATTGTTAACAAGAAATGTGTGGAGTGGTTGAAAAACAAGTTTTACTGACTCCAACCTAAATGAATGTAAACTTCCCACTTCAACTGTATCTAGCAGCCTTGTTTATCAGTCTTATGTGGGGGATAAAAGCTGTTCAGGGTCCGGTTGATTCAAGACTTGGTACACCTTTATAGCTTGCCATGCAGTAGCAGAGAGAACAGTCTATGGCTTGGGTGGCTGGAGTCGCCGAACATTTTTGGGGCCACCTTCTGTACCGCTGATGAGACTCTATTTGTCGTGACCCCACTGATGAGACTCTATTTGTCGTGACCCCACTGATGAGACTCTATTTGTCGTGACCCCACTGATGAGACTCTCCCCACTGATGAGACTTGTCGTGACCCCACTGATGAGACTCTATTTGTCGTGACCCCACTGATGAGACTCTATTTGTCGTGACCCCACTGATGAGACTCTATTTGTCGTGACCCCACTGATGAGACTCTATTTGTCGTGACCCCACTAATGAGACTCTATTTGTCGTGACACCACTGATGAGACTCTATTTGTCGTGACCCCACTAATGAGACTCTATTTGGCGTGACACCACTGATGAGACTCTATTTGTCGTGACCCCACTAATGAGACTCTATTTGTCGTGACCCCACTGATGAGACTCTATTTGTCGTGACCCCACTAATGAGACTCTATTTGTCGTGACCCCACTGATGAGACTCTATTTGTCGTGACCCCACTGATGAGACTCTATTTGTCGTGACCCCACTAATGAGACTCTATTTGTCGTGACACCACTGATGAGACTCTATTTGTCGTG
>NC_056459.1:34889786-34894786 GCF_018296145.1 Oncorhynchus tshawytscha
CTCTGTTATTTTGACAGTATTTGTATTCGGAATTTGGGAGTAATGTTGTCAGAAGTTTATAGAACAAAACATTTCACCCAAACACACGCCTGTAAATATTACATCCAGAGAAACGCTATATATCAATGAATTGGCGAGGGCACTAGAACAGTCTGCCGCACCCGGCCTCACCCTACTAGAATCTGAAGTCAAACGTCTACTGTTTACTGATGATCTGGTGCTTCTGTCCCCAACCAAGGAGGGTCTACAGCAGCACCTAGACCTTCTGCACAGACTCTGTCAGACCTGGGCCCTGACAGACCTGCCTGACAGACCTGGGCCCTGACAGACCTGGGCCCTGACTGTAAATCTCAGTAAGACAAAAATAATGGTGTTCCAAAAAAGGTCCAGTTGCCAGGACCACAAATACAAATTCCATCTGGACACCGTTGCCCTAGAAAAAAATATAAATACTATATATACCTCGGCCTAAACATCAGCACCATAGGTAACTTCTACAAAACCGTGAATGATCTGAGAGACAAGGCAAGATGCCATCAAAAGGAACATCAAATTCAACATACCAATTAGGATCTGGCAAAAAATACTTGTAGAACCCATTGTCCTTTATAGTTGTGAGGTCTGGGGTCCGCTCACCAACGAAGACTTCACAAAATGGGACAAACACCAAATTGAGACTCTGCATGCAGAATCCTGCAAAAATATCCTCTGTGTACAACGTAGAACACCAAATAATGCATGCAGAGCAGAATTAGGCCGATACCCACTAATTATCAAAATCCAGAAAAGAGCCATTAAATTCTACAACCACCTAAGCAAGCTGGTCCTGGGGCTCTGTTCACAAACACAAACACACACTACAGAGCCCTAGGACAGCAGCACAATTAGACCCAACCAAATCATGAGAAAACAAAAAGATAATTACTTGACACATTGGAAATAATTAACAAAAAAACAGAGCAAACTAGAATGCTATTTGGCCCTACACAGAGAGTACACAGTGGCAGAATACCTGACCACTGTGACTGACCCAAACTTAAGGAAAGCTTTGACTATGTACAGAGTCAGTGAGCATAGCCTTGCTATTGAGAAAGGCCGCCGTAGGCAGACATGGCTCTCAAGAGAAGACAGGCTATGTGCTCACTGCCCACAAAATGAGGTGGAAACTGAGCTGCACTTCCTAACCTCCTGCCCAATGTATGACCATATTAGAGAGACATATTTCCCTCAGATTACACAGATCCACAAAGAATTCCAAAACAAACCCAATTTTGATAAACTCTCATATCTACTGGGTGAAATACCACTGTTTGCCATCACAGCAGCAAGATTTGTGACCTGTTGCCACGAGAAAAGGTCAACCAGTGAAGAACAAACACCATTGTAAATACAACCCATATTTACGCTTATTTATTTTTCCCTTGTGTCCTTTAACCATTTGTACATTGTTACAACACTGTATATATAAATAATATGACATTTGTAATGTCTTTATTGTTTTGAAACTTCTGTATGTGTAATGTTTACTATTCATTTTTATTGTTTATTTCACTTTTGTATATTATCTACCTCACTTGCTTTGGCAACATTAACACATGTTTCCCATGCCAATAAAACCCCTTGAATTGAATTGAAATTGAATTGAGAGAGAGATGGCGAGAGACAGAAGGAAAGAAAAAGGATGTATGAGTTTGAGACTCAGAAGGGAAGCGTGTGTTTGTAAAATGTACAGTCTACAATGTCACACACACACACAATCACACACACTGAGGGCCACCAGCTGGTGACTGATATCCCAGGTTGCACAGCTCTCTCTCTCTCTCTGTGAAGGTTAACAATGGTGCTGTACTGTGAAAACATTTTATCCTAAAAAACACACACCTTTCACCCTTTTCTCTCTCTCTATCTATCTTTCTCTCTCTCTCCCCCATCTATCTTTTCTCTCTATCTTCATCTCCTTCTCTGTCTCTTCCTCTCCTTGTCCCCTTTGTTCCTCTTTTTAAATTAAATGTGTTCTCTCTGTCTGTCCATCTGGGAGAGAGTGAGTGAAAGGAGGTTAGTGTTGTCGCTAGGCTAATCGATAGCTCAGAACGTTCTCTGCCTCGTCGTTGCCATGCTTGTTTCCTTGGCAACAGTTTTTCAAAGCCATTCTCTCTCTCTCTCTCTCCATTTTTCTTTATTTTTCTCTTTCTCTCTTTTTCCCATGTATCTCTCTCTTTGGTATGATGCAACGCCACCATAGGTAGTGTGAATAGTTACACGAGACACGAGGTTAGAGCGTTTTAGTGTGAGGTTGTGACCTATAACCCCTGAGCTGAGACAGATACGAACAGTTCCTGTTTACTACAGTGTGAAAATAATTGGAATTACTACAGGGCCGGATTCCAAACTGGGGATATGTGGCATTCCCTCTGTCCTTGGTGATTCCTCCTTCCCTTGAAATGAATCATCCCTGTAATGTAACCCTGGGGAATGAGTGTGAAATGGATGTGGTGAAGGTTGAACGTCTCATGGATTTTAGTGGAGCAGCATTGGAGTTGTGTGTATCTGTATCTATTTCTATCAAAAATATATGTACTATTGTATTCATGACTGCAAACTAAATGCTATGCTACTTCTTCCCGTGTTGTTAATGATACTACTTGCTGGTCCATGTATTATTAACAGACATGGCAAACAGAGTTCAACCTTAAACAGGTTCCCTTTCACACCTTCCTCGAATCAGGTTAACCTGCATAATAATAACAGTCCTTCCCTCTCCCTCTCTCCTCCCTCTCCCTCTTTCCTCCCTCTCCCTCTCTCCTCCCTCTCCCTCTCTCCTCCCTCTCTCTCTCTCCCTCTCCCTCTCCCTCTCCCTCTCCCTATCCCTCTCCCCCTCTCCCTGTCCCTCTCTCCTCCCTCTCCCTCTTTCCTCCCTCTCCCTCTCCCTCTCCCCCTCCCTCCCTCTCCCTATCCCTCTCTCCCCTCTCCTCCCTCTCCCTCTCTCCTCCCTCTCCCTCTTTCCTCCCTCTCCCTCTCCTCCCTCTCCCTCTCCCTCTTTCCTCCCTCTCCCTCTCCCTCCCTCTCCCTCTCCCTCTCCCTCTCCCTCTCCTCTCCCTCTCCCTCTTTCCTCCCTCTCCCCTCCCTCTCCCTCTCCCTCTCCCTCTCCCTCTCCCTCTCCCTCTCCCTCTCCCTCTCCCTCTCCCTCTCCCTCTCCCTCTCCCTCTCCCTCTCCCTCCCTCCCTCTCCCTCTCCCTCTCCCTCTCCCTATCCCTCTTTCCTCCCTCTCCCTCTCCCTCTCTCCTCCCTCCCTCTCCCTTTCCTCCCTCTCCCTCTCCCTCTCTCCCTCCCTCCCTCCCTCTCTCACCTTCCATCCCTCTTTCTCCCTCCCTCTCCCCCTCTCTCTTCCTCCCTACCTCCCACTCCCTCTCTCTTCCCTCCCTCTCTTTCTCCCTTCCTCTCCCCACTCTCTCCTCCCTCTCTCCCCCTCTCTCTCGCTCTCCCTCCATCCCTCTCGCTCTCCCTCCATCCCTCTCGCTCTTCCTCCCTGCCTCTCTATCTCCCCCTCTCTCTCTATCTCCCCCTCTCTCTCGCTCTCCCTCCATCCCTCTCGCTCTCCCTCCCTGCCTCTCTCTCTCTCTAGGTGGTGGAAGTTGACACTGTAGTGTGGCTGTTGAGCTGAGAGGCCCTGGTTGATGCTGTGAAAGAGCTCTGTAAGGACAAACACGAGCAAAGGTAAGAACAAGAGAAAAAAAGTGTTGGGGGGAGGGACAACTACAGCTGAGACCAAGATACCATGGAGATGTAGCATATGGGCAGAAAGTGGTAGAGAGTGAGAGATGTGAGATGGGGGAGAAAAAGACAGGAAGATGAATGAGGTAGAAGTGAGGAACAGAGATGGGGAGAGGGGGAAGCGAGAGAGAGAGAGATAGAGGGGAAGAGCGATAGGGATAGGGGGAAAGAGAGGGGGAAGAGAGAGAGAGAGAGAGAGATAGGGGGAAGAGCGATAGGGATAGAGGGGGAAAGAGAGGGGGAAGAGAGAGAGAGAGAGAGATAGGGGGAAGAGCGATAGGGATAGAGGGGGAAAGAGAGGGGGAAGAGAGAGGAGAGAGAGAGATAGGGGGAAGAGCGATAGGGATAGAGGGGAAAGAGAGAAGAGAGAGAGAGAGGGGGGGAAGAGAGATAGGGATAGAGGGGAGAGATGAGAAGCGAGAGATGAAGGGGGAGAGATGGGGGAGGGGAGAGAGGGGTGGGAGAGAGGGGGGTGGGAGAGAAAAGGGTGAAACCGAGAGTTCAGTGGCAGCTTCCTGGACTGTATAGTAGCTGCTGAATGGGATAGAATCCCAGACCACTTCCCACTATGAATCACAGCCCACCTCCTCCCACTATGAATCACAGGCCACCTCCTCCCACTATGGATCGCAGCCCACCTCCTCCCACTGAGAATCACAGCCCACCTCCTCCCACTGAGAATCACAGCCCACCTCCTCCCACTATGAATCACAGTCCACCTCCTCCCACTATGAATCACAGCCCACCTCCTCCCACTATGGATCACAGCCCACTGCTTCCCACTATGAATCACAGCCCACCTCCTCCCACTATGAATCACAGCCCACCTCCTCCCACTGAGAATCACAGCCCACCTCCTCCCACTATGGATCACAGCCCACCTCCTCCCACTGAGAATCACAGCCCACCTCCTCCCACTATGGATCACAGCCCACCTCCTCCCACTGAGAATCACAGCTAGCTAATCACCTACTAGGCAGAGCTGCAAAGAAAAAGCCATATCTCAGACTGGCCAATAAAAACAGAGGAACTCTGCTTAGAAGGCCAGCATCCTGGAGTCTCCTCTTCACTGTTGACATTGAGACTGGCGTTTTGCAGGTACTATTTAATGAAGCTGCCAGTTGAGGACTTGTGAGGCGTCTGTTTCTCAAACTAGACACTCTAATGTACTTGTCCTCTTGCTCAGTTGTGCACCGGGGCCTCCCACTCCTCTTTCTATTCTGGTTAGA